>NW_017971438.1:0-12228 GCF_001907595.1 Talaromyces atroroseus | reverse complement strand
TAAATTATAATTTTTATTATTATTTTTTATTTATTTATGTTTTTCTTTTCTTTTCTCTTTAGATTTCATAAACTTTACATTTAATATTATAAATTATTTCATATTAATCTTTCTTTTATTTTCTAACTTTTTTATAGAATTATAAATTTATATAATTTAATTAAGATATTTTATTAAAGAATTTAAAAATATATTATTAAAAAATTTAAAATATTTTATAAATATAATTTTTAATTATATAAAAGAATTTAATATTATTTATATAAATTTAAAAAAAATAAAGTAAAGAAATAAAAAAAAGAAAAGAGATTAAATAAAGAAATAAAAAAAGATAAAAAAAAATAAAGTAAAAAAGCTATCATTAGTTTGCGTTGAACCAAAGGATAGTTTAGGGTTACGGCTAACAAAGTTCTCGGGAGCTAGAATGCATATAGTTAGCTCTGTTTATAGTTCAGAGGAAATCAGTATCATGGTTTATTTTTATTTAAAGCTCTTTTATAGTTATTATTTTCTAGATTTTTTTACATTAATATATTTTTTCTCTCTTCATAGATGTCTTACTCTTATAATCTGACTGGATCTTCTATATTGGTGGAAGAATCTAACTTTCTATTCTATCTTTGCATCCTTACTCAATGGCGGGTAATTCTCTGTACTAAGCATGGCTCATGCTATACTTATTATAGTCTTCCCCAACACCTTCTTCGGAAACATCGTATTAGATAATTCTAGTGACAGAACATTGAACAGCACCTCTAATATTGCAGTATTACTAATAGCTTAGATAAAGTGATTTAGCTTTTTGATAATATTATTAAAATTTATAATTTTTTTACTAGTCTTGGCTTTCTTTATCATATAAAGCACTGTTACTATTGTTCCCATAATACTAGTTATATGTGATAATATTATAATTAGAAACATGGATAGAGAAAGTCTTAAGGATTAATACCTTGGCATTATATCTATCTTTAGATCTTATTTTAAGAAAAAGAATAGATCTAGTACTTTACTATTATTCTAGTTTACTTAATTATACTGCCCACCACCTCTTTATATCTCTATCTACTATACATATATCCACACGTCAATGTATCTAAGTATCGAGCTTTATCCCCTTCTATTACCACTAATTATTTATTATCCCTAGAAGTGCTTCTAGACAAGTATCACATAATCTAAAGTCAGGATTCCTTCCTGCATACCATCCAGAATAGCTAGCATATCTCTAAAATCATGTTCTGGTTACGAACCACAAGTATTTATACTTACCTTGCTAGAGTAGACCCCAACATCATTAAGGATCTATATTGACTTTTAGAACTAGAGGAGACACTATTATTATTTATCTATTATTATGTGGACTAACTCTAGAGACAGACTAAGCAGCTTCTTCATCATAATTATATACCACAACTAAGCTACTAGAATACCCAGCTTATTAACACATTTTCCTATGGGGAGATCTTATAAGATCTAATCTAACCGCTACAGAATACTCAGAGCCAAATGTGGTATATCTAGATCTGGCAGAAGCTCATCTATTACTGGAGCCAAGTTATAAATAACCACATATTATCTACCCTATTATTCCAGCCTACTAAGAGCCAATCAACTATCTAGAATAATATAATAAGTACAGCCTAGGAACTTAATAACTCTAATAGATTAAAGCCAGACTATATAGAGATTTTTAAATATGAACAGCAATTAAAGGAACAAATCCTTTATTTTTGTCTAGTAATCATCTAATAGCTAATCTTATCTTAGGCCTTTAATTCTATTCTTATATCCTTTACTGCATTTCTTTTTTAGAGCCCCACCTAGAAGCAGTAGATAATAGTTAATAACTATACCTTTTTTCTATCGCAGCTAATCTATAATAATTAGATCTAGATCCTTGCTCTCTTTATCCTTAAATATTAGTATCACCTAAAGATTAATCTAGCTACTATTATTATTAGATATTAGAATTACTGACTGCTAAATAATATTTCTAGACCTATAACTAAATTGCTAGAGAATCATCTCTATAAATTCTAGATTAAGATAACTAAGATGCCCCCTGTGCAAGTGCAATAAAATTAGAAAGGCCAGATCATTATCTTTTAGAATATGAGCCTGTCCTTATTGGAACTATTCTAATTTATGTAGGAGAGAATCTCCTAAGTGATGATAATCTTCAAGCAGGAGCTCTATCTCTTAGGCCTATTTTAATCTAAAGAGGAGATCCTCTAATTCTGCCTAGACAGGCTAGTGGATAACTGGGATGCTATAAAGGTAGGAGCCTCCTTCCTTATTAATATCTAGAACTACATCTATATTTACCCCTACTAGAAGTGGCTTTTTCATTATATTAGCTAAGATCCTATATTATTCTCTCTCTTCTGGACCCAGGGTACAGACTAGATCTAGTAGATTTCACACAATATGGGAGAACAGTATAAAGCTATAGTTTAGCACTTCTTAAAGGCACTAGTAATACCATTCTTCATTAAATCTAACTAGCAGACATAATAAACTAAATTTCTAGGGATCCACTAGCAGAACACCCTGCTTTATATATAGAATCTCTTCCTTTATAATAACTAGATACTATTTATCCTAGATTATTACAAGACCCGCTATTGCAGTAATACCTCCTGCTAGCCTGCTTGGTTCCTCCTTCTGGAGATAGCCTAGTTAGTGACCTAGTATCTAGTCCTGATTATGCCCTTCTAATAGTAGCTATATCATAAAGTCTATTAAGATTATTCCCATGCACCTGCTCCACTCTGCAACTATCTATAAGTATCTAATATTGCTTTATGGTTAGAGGATTATCTTATTAAAGTGATGATTTAGACTAGACAGCAGATTCTTGATAAATAGATCTATATTTGTATATAGTGCCAGATTATAATTGAGATTACAATTAAGAAGTTTAGGACTCTTGCATTATAATTTATTAAAAGTTCCCTTAATAATAAGGACAACGACTAGACTAAAGATCATGACAGCAGTATGGCTATTATTTTTTACTATTAAGCTACATACACACTGCATACTAGCAATTAGGTGTATAGAGGCACTATTAATTTCTAGGTTGGTCTTACTAATGCTGGTCTTCAGGAATTCTAGTGAGCCAGTAAAGCCTGGTATCAACTGATCTGACAGCCTTTCTTATATACTACCCCCAATCCTTCTAAAAGATTATAGCCTGGCCTGTTACTCGCCTTGTCCTTTCATGAACCAGGGCTTACCACAGAATAGGAATGGGATGAGAGCCCCGTCAAATAAGCCTAGAGCTAGATGACAGAGTTAATCCTTATCTAATGATTCTGTTGCTGTCGAGGGCCTTAACCTGCATAGAGTCAGTAGACAATGGAGCAAGTATAATCTATCCTGGAACAGATATATAGTCTAAAAGCATAATATTAATCTATCTACTAGCATCAAGCGCTTAAATATATTCTCCAAGACTCAAATAAAGTGATCACAATGCTCTGGATAAATAAGAGTAAAAACCTACTTTATCTCCTACCCTGTCAACTGCTGGATACATAAACCACAGTAATAATCCTTCCACTAGTCATTCTTAAGCAGAATATGCTCTGTTAATATTAAGACACCAGAATTAAAGCCACCCTATAAAATCAGACTTATAAATTAATATATCTAAGATCTAGTTCTCTTATCTTAATAAATATTGAGCAGGTTATACATCTGAATTTCTACATCTTTTTTCTTCAACTACAGCTTGCTTAATAGCTTAATCAAGTCATCTTTAATGAGTACTATCTCATCCTAACCGTCACGGCATACTAAAAGTGGATGGCCCTAGTCCTAACCTTATAAGAGATTCAATGTCTCATAATTTTCCTGACAGACACGCTGCCACCAATAATAAAGAAAGAATTCTAGCATACTATATTTTTCTTCTATCCCCAGCTAGTCCACAGCCTAACTACTTACCATGATTTCACCTATAATATATTTTTTAATCCCCCCCACCAGGACTTCCTTAATGGATCTACTATCTTATAGATTTAGCATAAATAGACCCAACTCCCTTTCTTAGACTGTGCAATTATCTATTACCATACCTAGACCACCATCAAGAAGATCGCCAAGATCCTACAATGTCCATTCTATTATACTGAATCTGGAACCCAGAATAAGAAAGCCAAGATTCTCTAGGCCTGGCATTATGGCGTATCTAATTGGATTATTACCACTTTAATCTTTAAAATAGGTATTAATTATCCTTATATCTAATTGGTGATTTACCTTGATACTCCATTAAGCCTGATTGATTTCATGCAAGAAGCCAGCCATCTCAGATAAGATCAATAGAGAGATCATTCTATTATCCTTCTTCCTGCGTTATAAAAGGCTTAATCCCCATCATGATTAGGCTAAGCTATATCCTAAGAAGTCCAGACAATACATATTATCCTCAACCAGCCCTAATACTAGATGGCGGCTATAAACTCCTTTCTTGATAGGATTACTAGAGTATATACTGCTCCCAATCCTCTTTATGACTAATACCACCATCACAGCATCAATCCCCCATCCTCCACTACAATGGGCCTGTCTAAATCCAGTGATAATCCTAGTCTAGATCCAATAATTAAATCTCTTCAGCAGATGCAGCAAATACAGTAAGATAGTCAATAGCTCCACAACTATAAAGATTATCTCTAAGCACTCTATAACACCTATCTAATCTATCAGATCCTTCCTTCATCATCTATGGATCCCAGCCCCTATTCCTTTATCCAGTGTTGCAATCCCCAATATTAAGCTTTTCTCTAAGCAAAGAAGCAGGCGCAGAAGGAAAGATCTTAATATAGTGACTAGATCTAATGATTTACCAGATGCTTCCATTATTATAACCTACAGGTAGTGTGTTCCCAACAAGGCCAGGGAGTATACTAGTATCCAGACCTAGTAATACAAGCCTGCTAAGCCATCTATCAAAGAAAGACCTAGAGAAAAGAATTCCTCTCTAAGCTAGGTAGAGAGTATCTCTAATCCAAAGAGACTATATATATGCTCTAGCTTAGATAGAAACAAGTTATCTTTAGTATTAAAAGATCTAATACTGCCTAGATTGCTTATTATGCCTTCTAATCCCTACTAGAACCCTAGAAGTAGACTTTATTTATTATACATAATTTTATTATATATTTTTCACATATCATCTATATATATATATTTCTCATATATATCTATTATATCCATCTATCCCTAGATTTCTTCTTTTTTTATTTTAGCATAACTCTATTATTTATTATAAACACTGGTACTAGAAGCAGTATTTAAATTTATATATAGTCATTAGTTTCGTGCTGAGTGGATAACAGAGGATAGGAATAACAGCAAGTAGCTAGACTAGATCTATATGTGGTTTAAGCACAAGGTATAATGAAGTAGGTTAAAGAGGATATAACTAATTTAGATATTTTATTAACTTAGCCTATTTATTATTGTGCTGTGATACTCAGTAAGTGTAGAAATCTACATTTTTAGCAACCTCAGATACTCCTAGGCCCCCTGCCTAGAAGCGTTAATCAGCTAAACTATTAATCTTCTTAATACAAGAATGTCTCACTTAATGAGCATATATAATAATCTTAGATGCTCCTAGGCTCTCTGTTTGAGAGTATTAATTAGCTAAGCCATTAATCTTTCTAATATAAGAATGTCTTATTTAATAAGCATATACAATAATCTTAGGTGCTCCTAGGCCTCCTATCTAGAAGTGTTAACTAGTTAAGCTATTAATCTTTCTGATGCGAGAATATCTTACTTAATAAATATATATAATAATCTTAGGTGCTCCTAGGCCTCCTACCTGGAAGTATTAATTAGTTAAATTATTAATCTTTCTAGTACAAGAACATCTCACTTAACAAGTATATATAACAATCTTAGATGCTCCCGGGCCCTCTATCTAGAAGTGTTAATTAGCTAAGCCATTAATCTTCTTAGTACAAGAATGTCTTACTTAATAAGTATATATAATAATCTTAGGTGCTCTTAGGCCCCCTGCCTAAAAGTATTAACCAGCCAAGCCATTAATCTTTCTAATATGAGAACATCTTACTTAATAAGTATACACAACAATCTCAGATACTTCTGGGCCCTTTATCTGGGAGTATTAACTAGCCAAGCTATTAATTTTTTTAGTGTAAGAATGTCTTACTTAATAAGTATATATAATAACCTTAGATGCTCCTGGGTCTTCTATCTGGAAGTATTAACTAGCTAAGTTATTAATCTTCCTAATACAAGAACATCTTACTTAATAAGTATATATAATAATCTTAGATACTTTTGGGCCCCTTATCTAGGAGTGTTAACTAGCTAAGTTATTAATCTTTCTAGTATGAGAATGTCTCATTTAATAAGCATACACAACAACCTCAAGTGCTTCTGGGTCCCTTACCCAGAAATATTAACCAGCCAACCTATTATGCTTTCTGAGAGCAATAGCCACTGCGTTTCTATTATTCTTCATCACCACAAAAAGAATCTATATTTTTTCCTATTAGCTATAATAGCCACTAATTTGGGAGCTATTCTCTTTAAGCTATTAATTACTAGCTAGCCTTCTCTACTACTTCTTCCCCTAGAGCTTCTACAACATATCTATACCAGCTACAGGATCCCGTCAACCAATAAAATCTTATTATCTGTCGTTTTATATAACTAAAGGGCTTAGTTTATCTCATCTTAACCTCAGACCCTATCGTGATGAGTCTTGGCCTATATTTTTGTGGACTTGTTATTAATCATTTTTCTATCTAAGCTAACTCGTCATTAGTTCTTTTCTCTTGTAAATAACACTATATTTTAACTAGCAGAAGAGGGCGCTGCAGTAGTTATAAAGATTATAGATATAGAGAAAATTGTAATTTTACTAGATTAATGTATTTGGAAAAAGTTTAAGAGAATGTATTAATATAGGTGATAAATAAACTCTAAGAATAAGACTAAATTGAGTTTAATAGTATTTTAGATCTAGTAAAAATAAGTATTGTATACCTGCTGTAAGTATAGCCAATTACCACAAGATTCTGTATATTAAGGTTTAGCAGAGATTGATTGCTAGAGGAATATTACAAGCTTAATTAATATCCCTATCTTGGCCCGTATGACATTAGCCTAATAATTGAGGCTTTAAAGGGAACAACTGATACATCTATAGCTAGCATCACTGGTGGTGAAAAATTACCATGACGCGAAAGGCTATTGAGATATTGTAGTCTAGATGTAGACTAGTATTATTATACTCTATTGGTTGCCTACTCTAAATATAGACCAGGGCCTAGGATCTACTTAGGGAACTTCCCTACTAAACTCTTGATCATAATCAACAACTTAATCATAAGCTAAATCGAATTAGGTTTAGCGCAAGATAGTGTTAATTTCTACAAGGCCTCTTCCTTATCTTTCTTTCTTTCCTTCTCTACCCCTTGACTTAATTATTTTTCATCTTAATATCTTCTGCAGCATTTACCTAATCATCATATATCTACCCTCAGTCAAAAGCTCTTGATCTAACAAAGAGAACAAGCCTATTTTTACTACTATAAAGGATAAATAGCACAAGATATATCACTAAATATCACTATGTTGGATTCAATCATGAGTAGGCTTAAATCAGCAACACATCGACCAATATTATATGTCTCTCAATTTCTTTAATCCTCACACTCAGCCCCCATATCAGTGATCATGGTTCCGGGCAAGGGCCTAGAATCAACCATCTATATCTTGATTTATATATTGAGACGAGCTATCTTCAGTCAACATAAAGTAAGATAACATCCTACCTAACTCAATATTAGTAAATGCTAACTATTGATTGTTCAACTTGCCTAGTTAGTTAATAACTACGTCTTTATCCGGCACTACTGGAGTAGTGATAATGGGGCGAAAGTTTGAGAACGACGACCAGGTATTTGATTTTATAGAGAGTGGGATCCTTGATCGTGATGCGATAGGCGCTTTTATCGCACAAGCCATGGCCGAGGTCTTAGATAGATGCTGCAATGTGTTCTATAAAATTGACGGCTTTGTGACCAGGCTTATGAAAGTTAGTGGGAGGGTTCTTCTAGAGTCGAAAAACAAGGAATGATAGGAGTAATATGAGTTGGGTGACGTATGGAAAAAACTATTGGAAATCAAGAGGAAATATCAATTAGATTGGGCACGAAGGACCGGCAATCACATGAGTAAAGTGACAGCAGTATGGGGTGCTGCCAGCTTATATTTAGTTAGCAAGGGTATCTCGAAGAACAAGGCCGCATATTATAATGCGTTGGTGACCACTTGCCCAACGTGGGAGGATGCATGGCATTATTTCAACCATATGCTATATGATTACTGTATAAACTATCAACATGGTCAATCATTTAGCATGATTATTAGCACCACTAACACTAAAAGTACATGAGATCTAGCCTAGGGAAATGCTTAGCTACTGGTGCTAAGCAGCAACAAATTGCAGCATTTGAACAGCATAACTAGGGAAACATATGATTTTAACCAATATGGATTGCTCATCATCCGCGCTTATACTAGAGCACAGCTGGCAGATTCCTCCATTATCACATTATTATATAGCGGAGAACTAGGATACGCAGAGATCATTGGTGAAGTCACTAAAGCCAACACCCTCAGACTAGACCGTATGGGCTTGGGCTCATCATGGCGACCTGACTGTAGAAAGGATGGACAAGTTGTATCCCTGTCTAATAGACCCGAGCATATTGCAGTCAAGTACAATGATAATAATTCTATTGACGACATCGACATGGATGGAGTTGGAGGCGACGATATCCAGTCCAACCACGAGCCAATGCATGGTGATCCCGAGCCTCACTTGACCGTAAACTCCGGGCCTCCTGCCCCAGAGCATATAGGCGATGATGATGCTCTAATAGTTGATTCTATAAACCCCAAGCGTGACAAGTCGGGTGCTTCCGGGCCCCCTGTCCCAGAGTGCATGAGCGATGATGATGCTCTAATAATTGAATCTGCAAACCCCAAGCGTGATGAGTTAGGTGCTTCTGGGCCCCCTGCCCTAGAGCATATAGGCGACGATGATGCTCCAATAGTTGAATCTGCAAACCCCAAGCGTGACGAGTTAGGTGCTCCTAGGCCCCCTACCCCAGAGCATATAGGCGACGATGATACTCTAATGGTTGAATCTGCAAACCCCAAGCGTGACAAGTTAGATGCTCCCGGGCCCCCTGCCCCAGAGCACCTTGGGAATAGACCAACCCACGATATAGCATAGGATCATGAAGGAGATGACCTCATCTCTAGGGCTGATGCCGCCCACTAGTTATTAGACATGCTTTAAAGCAAGGAACGGAGAAAAGGATCACAACCTATATTGATTCCTGATATATAACCTATGCCAGCCCCTGTTATGCAATCTGCTACCAACATAACAAAAACCAATGTCAGCCAAACAAAGTCTTATGGAAACCGCTATGTGAAGGATTAGTGCGCCTGTGTGCAGGTAATGAGTGGTATAAATATTCAGGCTGTGGCTAGCTTAGTGAGGTATAATGAACGGAATCCCTATAATGAAGTTCAAGCAATTGCAGTGTTCCATGCAATCACTACTAATCTTAAGGCTATAAAGGATTCTCTAATAATTAAGAGAAATAAGATCATGTGTGATAATCATATAAGTATATTAGCTACAGCTATTAACATGAACATTCAACGCTAAAGGCTTTCCATAGTTATCCACCAGTTCCATGCGGTCGCCAAACATGCTAGCAGTTAGGATGAGTAGTATCAGAGAAATGTCCATCATGCAACTCAGTTTAAATGGTTCTGCCATAACCATATCAAATACCGCAAGATTTTAATTAATAAGTTGGAACCTTTTTGCAGTATTTCTGTTAAAGATATTGATACTGAACTATCTCCCGCATTCTTTAACATCGCAGTAACCAAAGCGGGTCTAGCAGATATTCTATTAGATATTCTCCGTTAATGCTATATCACAGGCGACAATCTTGACCATAGTTTTCGCATTAAGGGTTTGATTACCTTGGAGAAGTTATTTTCGTAGTAGAATAATGGTCACGCACCCACCATAGCCAAGATTGCCCAGGAGGAATTTGACACTTTCAAATATTATTTAAAAACTAAATATAAGCTAGAAAATAATATATCTCTAGTCTGCATTTTCTTCCAGTACACTCTTACCCAGCATCTTATATAAATAGATCTAGTTCTTTTCATCATACAGCATTATCTTCAGCTATTCTTCTGTGAAGAGAATGCACTTAATCCTTGTACCATGGCAATTCTCCTACCAGCTATCTATGCACACCCTTGAACTGTGTCCTCATCCACCTGGATGCACAATCTAAACTAGGATAATAAGGACACATACCACACCCCCTTATATAGTGTTATCCTTATCATTAACCAGGACAGTGCTGGTATACAATACTATGCCATACTATTTAGAACTAACAGAGCAGTTACTCTACAATTTGCAAAAAAGTATAAAGAATTAAACAATCCACTTGAATTTGCCCCTATGTTAATTCGGATAAATCCCAACATCACTATAAAGGTGCATCAGTCCTAGACCTAGATATTCCCCATCACTAAAGCAACAGTTTCTATGTTAAGCGCGGTGATCTAGGACAGATATATCCCCATAACACCATATTCAAAACCTTATGGTCATGAGAATGAATAGATCCTCATATATCAGATTTATTTCACTTATCTAGAATATAAAGATACAATCCGCTATCCTTAGCTAGAGAAAGCCCACACTAATTGCCATCCATTATACACTAATACCAACAGGCAGGCTATACAGTTCATAGAGATGCCAGACTACTATAGATTATCCTATCTTACCCCTCTTAGTAGCATTAATAATCTAGGTTGGGCTATTCTAGCCTAGCAGCTGTGGGGGGCTGGCGCTATATCTATTACTGCTCTTCTACTTGGGCTGGACTATAATGCTATATGATCATATATATAGAATTAGCATAGCCTTGCACAGCATATCCTACGAACACAATGGACAGAAATTCAGCGCATAGAGGATGAGTACTATCACGAATAGGGCTTTAGCAATGCCATTGATGGGAGGGAGTTATCTGCATCTAAGGAGGAGTGTGAATGGATTAAAACCAGTGATCCTGCTTATATTGATATAGATACTGCATCTACATATGAGGATAATGATGGGGACAAGAATGGGGACAATAATAATGATTATAATGGAGAAGATAAAGAATGAGATTACAATTTTTTAGAGAATAAGAAAGTGAGATCAGAAAATTAGAAGGAGAGTAAGACAAATTAAATATAGGTTAATATGAATAGCCTAGTTCTATATTATACAACTATGATAGAGTATAATCAACTCGTTACTAGAAACAAATGCTTCCCTAGTTTCCATAATTAGTATAACACTACACTATATAATAAAGGCCTAAGAGGATTATAGTACCACAGTAAGCAGTCTATTTAGAGATATATAAGTCCTTATAAATACCGCTAAGAATATTAGAGTAGACACCAATATTAAAATCCTTAAAGACTTAAGCACTAAAGATAACAATAAGAATCATTTGCCTCATCTAGATTGGAAAGCCATAACCCAGCTAGTTATAACATTCTTTTTCTATAAGCTCCTCCTTGTCCTGAAGCTGCACAGTCTGGTTCTCCACAGTCTAGTAGATGTGACGGACAGGGTTTACCAGCTCAGAAGGAACAGTCAGGTTAGCTTAAATATTATAAAAGTTCTCTAAGTTATATACCTTCTCAGTAGTATTAACAGACATAGGCTTAGATTTCTATCCAGTGTCTTAATAGGCATTACTATCTTAAGTAAGATAATAGATATTTATTAATATAGAAATGACTATAACATGATTAATAAGTACTTTAAAAATATTTTAAAGTAAGATAAGTAAGAGTAAGTTAAATAAGGATAATATTATAAGAAAAAAAATAGAATATAGATATATTAGAAAAGAGATTATAAGAGGAAAAGAGATAGAGAAAAGAATAATTAAGTTTTATAAAAATATAAAGTAGAAAATAATAAATAGATATAAGATAAGATAATACTTATATATATATTTTAGCTATAGATATTTTAGATATATATTTTTATCTAATATAGAATTAATTCCTAGAGGTTATAATAATAAAAGATTATATTTAGAATAATTCTAA